>NW_019174186.1:0-5314 GCF_001642475.1 Fonsecaea monophora | reverse complement strand
ACTGGACTGGGCCAGTTGATCAGGACGGCGCGGACACGAGCGGAGCCAGTTGACCCAGGAGAGCTCGACCAGTTGACCTTCAGATTCTGGACTAGTTGACCCGAGGCACGTCAAGGTGGACCAGTTGACCGACCCACGGTAGGCCTTTTGACCAGTTGACCTCTCCTTTTGTCTGGGCCCGAGAGCTGAGCCGCGGGGGGCCGATCGCTGACCGGAACCTCGTCCAGTTGACCCTGACCCTTGTGGAGACCCGTCTATCGATATTCCAGCCAGTTGACCCCGGCACACGGACCAGTTGACCCTCTCCGCACCGCTTGACGGGCTAGGACTAGCACCTGCAGATATGCCAGCAACTAATCACCCTGGACTCGGCCAGTTGACCCGCGCAAGCATTCCTGACCAGTTGACCGCCAACTGTATGGTCCGGCTGAGATGGGGACTGTTTTTATCTCGCCTGGTTGACCACTTCCAGGGTCGCGCCCGTCTGACCGGTTGACCGCTAGATTGCGGACCAGTTGACCCTGCATTCGGCCAGTTGACCCCCGACTCGAGTGAGTATCGGCCAGTTGACCCTCTCTCAGGCCGGTGGAAAGGGTGCCTGGCCCGAAACCCCCCCATCAGGTATCGGTTGTGTAAAGACCGCCTGGCCGCCGCACATGAAATTACCCCTTCACATATCGCGGGCCCGGGATCGGACCTTTTTGTTCCCAGTCCCATGTAAAATGTCCCCCCCCACTTTGCAATTTTGGCGGTTCGTATATTCTGACGAAAATAATGCCAAAACGAGTCCGGTGAATCTATGAAGAGGGGGTCTCCTAAGACCGGCTGAAAAAAAAAAACTGGTCCTTCAGATTGGTCAACTGGGTCCATCGTGGCCACTTGACAATCGTTGAAGGATTCTGGTTTCCGGTGAAAGGCCCTCCTCCAGACGTTTCGAGTGATTGTCCCCTGGCGTCTGCGTGGGTAGGTGTCCCGAGCCTAGGCTTCTTGGGACTCGCCCTCTTCAAAAACCGTTTATCGAACTTGTGGCCTGGTGTCGTAGATCGAGATTCCGTGAGGTATTTTCCGGGTCTCGCCTTAACTGGCTAGGCGCTCCAGCACCCACAGTTCGCACCCTGTTGGATGGCCAGGGGTAGGTGTGTCTGGTGACCTCGGTCCGAACGACAGTTTCGGCTTTGCAGTTGTATTGCCGGCTCGCCTATTCTCTCGACTCCCCCCGCCTAACGGCTGAGTCTCTCGATGACTCGTCGGACAAAGCGTCTTTTAACAAACATTCAATATCTATGTTCTTAAAATTCTCGCTCGCCGGATTACTCACCTATGGCTGAACGGTCGTTTGACGATTCCAGCCTGGGGAGTGGTCTACCACTGGAGCCCTTGACAGGGTGAAGGATTGGCCGAAACCCGAGATGCTTTCAGCGCCTCGGTGAGGATGAGGTCTGTGGATGATTGGCCCTTGGCTAAGATTCTATCCAGATTTCTGGGGGTAAGCCGGGACCGGTAGCCGTCGTTTCCTCGATGTGACCGATCCTCGGTATCCTCCTCTTGAGGGGTGTATGCCACAGCCTCGTGGTGGTGTGTCTAATTTAGGCACCCGATCGAGTCGTGTTGCGGCGGACCACGCCTTGGGGAACTCAGTGGGGGCAATTGGATGGTCGCCGTTGACGGTCCCCCCTCACGGGGGTGGTGTCAGTCACCGACCGGGTATGTTTCTCGTCTTCGACGAAGTGGACTGCCCCTTCCTGGTTATATCTACCTTCTGCCCTCTTTCGGGAGGGTTGTGTCGCGGCCGCAGTTCTGGGAGGTCCTCTTGGACCTCCTGTCTGGGCCCGACCTGCAAGATAGTTACCTGGTTGATTCTGCCAGTAGTCATATGCTTGTCTCAAAGATTAAGCCATGCATGTCTAAGTATAAGCACTCATACTGTGAAACTGCGAATGGCTCATTAAATCAGTTATCGTTTATTTGATAGTACCTTTACCTGGATAACCGTGGTAATTCTAGAGCTAATACATGCTAAAAACCCCAACTTCGGGAGGGGTGTATTTATTAGATAAAAAACCAATGCCCTCTGGGCTCCTTGGTGATTCATAATAACTTAACGAATCGCATGGCCTTGCGCCGGCGATGGTTCATTCAAATTTCTGCCCTATCAACTTTCGATTGTAGGATAGAGGCCTACAATGGTCTTAACGGGTAACGGGGAATTAGGGTTCGACTCCGGAGAGGGAGCCTGAGAAACGGCTACCACATCCAAGGAAGGCAGCAGGCGCGCAAATTACCCAATGCTAATTCAGCGAGGTAGTGACAATAAATACTGATACGGGGCTCTTTCGGGTCTCGTAATTGGAATGAGTACAATCTAAATCCCTTAACGAGGAACAATTGGAGGGCAAGTCTGGTGCCAGCAGCCGCGGTAATTCCAGCTCCAATAGCGTATATTAAAGTTGTTGCCGTTAAAAAGCTCGTAGTTGAACCTTGGACCTGGCTGATCTGTCCTCCTAATCGAGCATTAGGATTGTCACGGCGCCAGTACAGTACAAAGTGTTACAGCACCAATAACATGAATACGAACTCGAGGAGAGTCCATCTGAGAGTTAGCCTGCCTACGGCGAGGTAATGGTCGTAGGCATGTGACTTAATGGAGGAACATGGTGAATTCTACTAGGTCCTGGGGACCGTCTGACTATATACCTTTAAGTAATTTATAGGGCCCTACCGGCGCTAGTCCGAAGGCCTTTAGCCGAAGACTAGCGTGACGGTCATTATACGTCCTTAGCATCCCTACTAGTTACAGCCTCCCCTACTTAGCTTCGAAGGCCCTCCTTCGACGGCATTCGTAGATAAGGCTGTCAGCCTCACTAGACTAGTAGTCTTTATCTTATAGATAAATAAAATAAGTTAGCCGGGGATTTCTCGTAGAAATCCTACGACGGCCGGTAATAAACGCTTAGATAGCCTTCGAAGGCCATTTACTAGCGTTTTAGAATCGCGTATATATAATCGAGGAGGTAATAGCGAGGTTCCTTCGTAACCTAGGCGGTCGGCGATGACGTTTATCGCTACTACCGTTAGCGCTAGTATATACGCTAACGAGGTATTTAGTCCTATAAATACCTCTTATCTACCTCCTCCTCTTCCTTTAATCTCTCCCGAATAACGTTCCTTTACTCTCTCCTTCGATCGAGTGTCTTTCGGAACCTTCTTTCGCTTCATCTTCTCTTTAACGGTAGTCTTCGAAATGTTTCGCTAATCGCGTCTACCTAGGATACTAGCTAAGCGATCCTATAGTCTCGAAGGGGACGAGGAGCGAAAGAATCGTTTAGATATCTATTACCGTAACATTAATAAGATCCTTCGTCTTAACGAGACTCGAAAGGGCGGGAAGAACCGTCGTTCTTTTATCCTAGTTTATATTCCTCCCGTATACTTTCGAGGCGGTACTAATAAAGAGTAGATTAATACGGTATATCGAAACGGTAATAAGAAGTTAACTTAATCTTACGAATAGAAGGATATTATTAAGAAAGCCTTTAGTTCTTAAAGTAGTTTCCTTTCGGTCGGATAGCGCGGCGAGCTACGAGTATTAACGTCGTTACCGTTATAGCGACCTTTAGAGTACTTCGGTTCTCGAAACTTATCTTAATAGAAGGGTTTTACGGCTACCTTAATATATACCTACGGCGACGCTAAATCGAAGCTATATAAGACATACGAAGTAGGCTCCGTCGAGCTTTCGTAGAGCGAACCGGTCTTCCCTAAGTATACTTATATCTTCGTCGTACCTAACGATCTAAGCTCTAGTTAGCTTTTAAATAGGGATTATTTATTATATTACGCTCGAGGGAAGAGTTATTCTCTACGTCCTACGAATCCGGACTAATAGAATACGAGTCCGAGCCCTTCGACGCCGTAACCTAGCGATAAACGAGGTACTATTTTCCTTTCTCTAGAATCTTTAAATAACTCTATTACTTAAGGTTATTCTAGTAATCGAAGTATTCGATTTAAAGGAGGTTTAGATAAACTTCTATATACGCTCGCGGATCGATAACGTAATAAGAGAGCGAAGATTTTAGTAACTTCTATAGGTTCGAAAGTAGTAATCGATATAGATATCGATACTTTAATAGACTTATCTTCTCGCTTTACTTAAGAGGAACTAGACCGCTTTATCGAGATCGCTACTACGAAGATATCGTAGGCCTATCTTAACTACTATAAGTAGGGAGTCTAGATATACTACCGAGTTTAAGTACTTAGGGCTTCTAAGACTCTACGATCCCTCCCTCCCTTACTTATTCCTTTTCGACTCGGTCGCGGCGGGAGCGACGGTTAACTTAATATACTTTAAGCCTAGATCGACGAGATAAGAGAGGAGATAGTAAAGTTTAAGGTATAGTTATCTTAATAGCGAACTACGTAAGCGCCTCCTTTAGTCTTTATACTTTCTAGTTACCCTTCGTAGGGTCTATATCTACCGTACCCTTAATAGTAGGGTTAATATTATTAGTACCCTTAATAGGACTTATATTCAGGCTATCCTTAATAATAGGGTTAATAACCGACGGAATATCCCCCGTTTCGCGAGCCTTCTAGTTATAACTGAGAGCTGGCGGTATACGTATAGTAACTTCCTATCCGTACGAGTCCGTCCGTTCGTAAGCTTACGAACGACGATCCTTTCTTTCTTCCCTACGATTAAGGCCGATCGCGTTATAATCTTCGCCCTCCAGCTCGAGAGGCTTTCTTTAATATAAGCGAGCTTCGATAAAGTATCTCTCCTACGGCCGAACGTTCTCCTTCTCTCCGCGCTAGGGAAGGTACGACTCCTTCGAGTTAGGATCGCTAGGCGTAGACCTTATTAGATCTTCGTTAGTACGAGGGGAGAAGTCCTTATTCGGGTAGCTCTCCGAGTATAAGAGGCTAAGGGAATTAAAATAGATTCGAAGGGGTTATAAGGACTAGGAGGTGATTCTTTAAGCTAGGTGTTCGGAGGACTCGGAGGATTACCTAAAAAGGTAATGAATAGGCTCATTATAGGATCGAACCGATAGGTATTAACTATTCGACTATAGAAGACTTAATGAAACTTAACTATCTAAGAGAGGGGAGAGAAGTGTCTTTATATAGACAACGAGTGGCGATAGTTAGAAGATAAACGAAACCCATCGAATCGCTATTAGTAAGCGATGATGTAAGTGGCTACACTACCTAGTTATCTTACCTAGCTAAGCTACCTAGCCACGTAATTAAGTCACGTGCCTAGCGCTAAGCCTAATTAGGTAAGAGGCCTAGATAGCGATATTCTACA
>NW_019174185.1:0-5381 GCF_001642475.1 Fonsecaea monophora | reverse complement strand
TAGTTTCGTGTGCTCCTAGATGTGTATAAGATCCAGCCCTAACCCTAACCCTAACCCTAACCCTAACCCTAACCCTAACCCTAACCCTAACCCTAAGCTGCGGAAGGTGATGGGTAGTAGGCGTGGGATATCGTACATTATGGAGTTCGAGTACCAGATCAGATAAACTCTCCACTACTTGGACAATTTACTGGCGAACGGCCGGCGAGAGGTGACTATGACACTGTTTAAGGTGTCCTAATACTTAATTCGGGACGGGACAGAATCGACACTACCGATAGTAAATCACACGGTATTATACCCAGTACTTAAAGACACTCTCGAAATGCTCCATCTTTCTAGCCTCGAAGATAACTATAAAGGGTGATATATAACCTAATTAGCTACCGATGTACCTTCAGATATACAGAGTTTCGTGTTTCTACGCGTGTAGTTCGTACAACGATGGACGATTATGTCAGCTACCGTAACTCTAACCCTTTTTCGTCTACCGTCCAGACATCGTTAACGCCACCCTAAGATAACTACAATACGATAACTACGGCTCCTAGCGCGATCTAATTACTCTTAGTGTACTCCTCGCACTCGATTTACCCTCCCTATAAATTATCCGCCGGAAATTTCAACGAAAACTATAAACCTTCGACCTTTAAAAAGTAAACCTTTAACCCCTTCGCCCTACTAAGCCCTGGCTACTCTGATTGGGCCATTCAAACCTTAGACCCTACGATGTTTGTACAATAATGTCAGTCCACTACCTTTCCCGCCCGCCCCGCCTACGCTACCTTCTACGCTACCCGCTGAAAACCCTAAAGTAGGGGCTAGAAATAAGTTACGTAATCTTACGTCACTCCGCCCGAGCCCCCTTCTCCGCCCTACCTAGCCGGCCGGTATAACCTACCGGGTTTCCGGGGGGCCCCTCCGGGCCCCTACCGTACCCTTAGCCCCGCTCTCTCCGCTAACCGGTAACCCTAACCCTACTCTCCGCCTATAACCCTAGCTTCTCCTAAGTAATGGGTTACCCGGAAACTCCGGGTATAGTGACTTCGTTACTTATACCCCTTTCCTACTTTACCTTTCCTAAACTAATAGGTTACCTGGACTATCCCCGCCCTCTCCCTCCTACCTCTCTTCTCTCTATACTCCGCTCGGAATAATATTAGCTATAGTACCTTCACTACCTCTCCCTCTTCCTCCCGATCTATCTTCCTTAGCCTCGTTAGCTCCCCTAATCCTGAACTCCATTATCTACCTAACCCTACCTTACGTCTAGATACCTATTACCCGACCTTAGTAATCCTTAACCCATCCCCCTCCCCCTATTAATACTCCCCCTCCCCCTTTCTTATCTTATTCTATTATCTTAGCTTAGCCCTACTCTCTTAAATCCTCCCCTCCCCTCTATTTTTTATAACCCTACCTTACTCGCATTTTTACTACATTAAATCTTTCCCGTCTCTAACCTAAATAACCTCTCCTTATTTCTCCTATAGCGAGCGATTCCGGCCTACCGATGTTAGTCGTAATTCTCTAGAACGACGTACTATAACCCTCTCCTATAGAATCTCTATTATCTTTTAGTATAATCCGACGGGGTATAGTACTACCTAGTATAGTAAATAAATCCGAGTCTAATTCCTCACTATATGCGTGACGGAATCACTTACCTAACTGATAAACATTCGAATACATTTTACCCGTCGGTATTTACCTTCTAGATAACCGAGACCGTCAAGCGTAATTTTGTCGGATCATCAAAAATATAGCCCCATTCCCCGTTAGGGTAACTCCGGTAATACCATCTAAGTCTTAACTACTTAGCTACTAGTCGATACCTCTACCATTTAGATTAGCGTTTACCCTTCTTAGGCCGAAGAGACGACTACTCACCTTCTCCTAAGTAATGGGTTCCCCGGAAAATCCGGGTGTAGCGACTTCGTCGCTTCCGCCTATATCCTCCTCGACCTTTTCCAGACTAGTAGGTTACCCGGGATCTCCCCCTTACCGACCTTACCGCCGACCCGTCCTTGATTATCTCTCCTAGATACCTAACCCCCTATAGATAGTATATACTATGTAAACCTCCTCGTTATTCTTACTCCCCCGCGCCTCGTCCCGACCCTCCTATCCCTCGAGCTTATCCTCGCCCGCTATATACTCTACCGCTCGAATTAATACCGTTATCCTATTACTTATATTCTCCCCCTAGATCCGTTAAAAGTATCGCCGCCCGATCTACCGCCCGTAAGCCTCCCAGTCTCGGTAAACCCCTAAGTACCCCGCTCGCTGAATCTGTTCAAACCCTATAGTACTCTATATCATACTATACACTACCGGCGCTATTACCCCGGGCTACTAGTAACGTCGCTAACTATCTTAACCCGTAGCGTAGAGAGATTAACTGATCCTACATCGATAGTAACTATAGATGTCCGTAGTATATCGAATCCGAGCCCGGAATTAATCTACGTCCTTCTTACACTACTATACCCGGTCGCATTTCTATATCGTATACGGCGCCGATCGATCCTCCCCCTCCACCTAATAGTATACGTATCCGATCGTCATCGCCGTCATCGCCTCTTCTAACCGCTACCGGACCTACTCCTCCTCGTAGGTGCGGGTAGAGATCTCGTACGTCCCTTCGCCGTAGCGGTCGCATTAGAGCCAGCCTGGGTCGTCGGAACATAACCTCGCTAGTTCCGCTCCGTCTAAGTACTCGCTCATGATCCGTCGCCGGTACGTCGTACTGGTCACGAACTAGGTCATCACCTCATCTTCGGCGTCCAGTCCGCCGTACGAGAGTCGAGCTTCGGCGGTCTGATACGGGACGAGAATGATCGAATCGACCGTTTCGCCCCCGCGTCTACTACGCCCACTCTACTACGCGAAGTCGATCATCGAGTATAAAACGTCGACGTAGAGAACGAAAACAATGCCGGGAATGTCCACCCCCGTCCCGAGTACGGACGTAGCTACGATTAATCCTCCATAGCGAACCTAATGCTCGAGTCGTTCGGCCCGATCGTAGATGTCAGCGTAGTAGTGATAGTAACCCAGCTACTGGGCGAGCGCCACGTAGAAATCCTTAGATAAACTATACACTACCTCTCGCTCTCGGCGCTGCTGTAAGTAGTATAATTAGCGCCGATAGATCCGAAGTACTTCGGCCTCGAGTTCGCCCGATCGGCATCGTTAAACTAAGTATCGATGACGCGGTCGAATGGTACTGGCTTGGATGATACGAGTATAGCGAATCGCTAGACTGTCTTCGAGCTCGTGAACTCGACGTGGTAGTAGCGTAGCCGTAAGTATATAGATCGAGCACCCGAGACTACGAACCGTCCGGACGCTAGAGAGATTCTTCCGCCAGTAACTATCGGTAAATGTACAGTAGCCTTCGTCGATAAAGATGCGTCGAAGCAGCCCCGCTTATACTAGTATTCGTCCGTATGTCATAAAGTAGTCCTAGACGGTAATGTCAGCACTAACTACTACGAGTCGAGCGGGATTTATATCGCCGGATTTCCACTTAAAGTAATCGATGCCGGCCTTTCGAAATCGGTTAACTACGTCGTCGACTAGTACTCGGAACGAGGCGATGAAAATCGTAACCCCCTCCTTCTCCAGCATAATAGGAAGCATAGCTAGTAATGTCTTTCCACCGCCGGTCGGTAGAACTATAGTCACCGGCGACTCACCCTATAGAACGGCTATAAGAGCTTCTTCTTACTCCCGAGATCGAAACCCTACGACGCCGTTACCGAAGAGACGATGGAGACCTTCTTTAATCTACCCGAGAGAAGTATCGATCGTGGTAAAAGCCGCCGGAGAAGAAGAAGAATGAGATATAGTAGTAGCGGGAGCCGCCCCCCTAGGAGTCTAGTCGGTATTAAAGAGTGATCGCTAGCGCGGTACGTAAGATAGTCTTTCCTATAATTCCCGTACCCCGCGCTTACCGGGACCCGTAGAAGACGGGCCGGTACTAAGAGCGGTGCCGGCGAGATAAGAAGACTTATAGGAAAGCTACGAAGCGACGCTCGCCATACCGAGAAAGCGATGCCAGCCCTTACTGATGGGACGAAGCGCCTTAATTAGCTTCGGCGTTAAATACTTTATAATGTCGGCCCGGATACCGTAACGACTCGCACTAATCGCATCACCGCGACTACTCTATAACTCGATCGGGTCTTCCAGCTCTCGCTCGGGCTCTTCCACTTCACCGAGCTCTTACTTATAACCGTCCGTAAACTAGTCCGAGACTACTTCGCGCCCGATGCTGATGACGATATACCGAAAGTCGAGCGTGTAAAATCGATGCCCTAGTCTAAGCGCCGTTTACCGTTTGATGACCCGCGTTAAGTAGTCGGTCTCCTACGGCCCTTTCTTATTATGCTAGATATAGTCACTAATCCGCTACTTTTATGTCTGAACTAAGAGATATTCGTACAATAACTGCGGGTATACTAAGAAGACGACGAGTATCTACCCCACCCGCTACGGGAGAAAGCGCGGGATAACTTTAGGCGTGCCGAAGAGTTACTAGGACTTATAGTATCGAATGACGATCGAACTACTACCGTCGATGATGAAGTGATTCCGGTCTTATAGAGATCCGTTGCGAAAGCGGATCGCCGTGAGCTCCGTTCCCCGAGCTAGTGATCCGTACGAAGAGTAGATACTGAAGAGTAATCGCTCTAAGACCTCTATCCTTTTGGCGAGATACCGTCGGACGTTACGAAGCTTCTACGTCCTATCCTTACGGCGCAGTCGATGTTTCCCGCGTTAAAGTAGCATCTGACGGAACATCCACTCTCGGCCACCCTAGAGTCCATTCCTATAGTGCGTGATAAATAAGTGACCGCGAAGAGTAAATATTTAGTCATCTTTAATCAAATCTAGATCGATCGTAAACCGTTTCGACTCGTCCCGAACCTACATTAGCTCCTCCTACAGTAGCTTTTCGGTCTACTAAACGTTGTCTAATACCATATGCCGGAATGCGCTAAGTATAATCGCGATTCCCTTATAGAATATAGTTTACTTATCGCGAGCCTATATAATCGTAGCCGCGTTACTAGTATTAAGCGCCATAAACTTTCCGTACGCCAGGAGGTTGATCAACTCGCTCATCGGCGTACCACCCCCGTCGGCGAGAAACTCGCGACGCCATCGGAGAAAGCGTTCACCCCAGCTCGGCTCGTGGAGTTATCTCTCTCGTATCGATGCGGGTAACAAGAGCTCGGCGCTAATAACCCGGATATCCTAGACTAACCCGGTAAGAATATATGAAAAATTCACCGCCTCCTTCAGCCGCCGGTTCTCCTCGTCGATGCCTAAGACGGCGGTAAAGTGAATTAATGCGCTTTAGAACTTATCGC
>NW_019174184.1:0-5513 GCF_001642475.1 Fonsecaea monophora | reverse complement strand
AGGAGCTTAGAAGGCCCGCGCGCTACTCGACAGCGGGGCGGAGAAGAGTTTCATATCCCACCTCCGGGCGGCAGAGTGGCGTCTACCTAGCGAAAGGGCAGAGAGAAGCGTGCGAACCATAGGCGGATAACCGCTGGAAGTTTATAGTGAGCACCAGGTTGATACCCAGGTTAAGGACGCCCTTAGAACAGTCAAGATAAAGAAACACCGATACCTAGCGGTCAAGCTCGTAGAGTATGACCTTATCCTAGGCTATGACTGGCTAAAGGAGGTTAACCTAGACATCAACTGGGAATCGAGTGCGTAGTACTATCGAGACGTACCCGAACCGTAGGTGTTAATGGTAGGCGTTAAGAGACTCTTAAAGGAGGCGAAGGACACTACCATTGGCCTCCTCTAGGTATAGCTAGCCCCCTTAGAAGGGTAAAGAGGCGTAACCGTTATGCTTGCGGAACTTACGTAAGAGCCCTAGTTACCGCCGTAGTTTGCGAAGTTCGCTACGGTATTCGGAGACCCAGACGAAGACCCAGCTCCTTCTCGGACGAAGGTAAGGTACTTCATTCCACTTGAAGAGGGGCAGACAGCGCCCTACGGACCTATATACCCTTTAAGCGCGAAAGAACTGCGAGTCCTGCGCGAATATATCGAGACCGCGATGAGTCGAGGATGGATTCAGCCTAGCGAGTCCGGGGCAGGCGCTCCAATCCTATTCGTACCTAAGAAGGATGGTAGCCTACGACTCTACGTCGATTATCGTAGGTTAAACCGAGTAACTAAAAGGAATCGATACCCCTTACCTCTCATCCCTGAGATCCTGGATCGACTCGTCGGGGCTAGGGTATATACGAAGCTAGACCTAAAGGACGCTTATCATCGCATACCTATAGCGGAAGAAGACCGCTGGAAGACTACGTTTCGCACGCGATACGGGCACTTCGAATATCTAGTTATGCCCTTTAGATTGACGAACGCGCCAGCATCATTCTAAGCCTACATTAACGAGGCTCTTAAGGGTCTCTTAGACGAGGTCTGTGTCGCGTTCATGGACGATATCCTAATATTCAGTCCGGATGAAGCCGCACATGAAGCGTATGTAAACCTCGTACTGGAACGCCTAAAGGAGCATAGGCTATACGCGAACTTATCGAAGTGCAAATTCTTCACTACGGAGGTGGACTTCCTAGGTTTCCGCGTAGGAACCGTAGGAGTATCGATGGACCCCAGTAGGGTATCCGCGATATAGGAGTGGCCAGTCCCTAAGACCTTTAGAGATATCTAAGTGTTCCTAGGGTTCGCTAACTTCTACCGAGGGTTTATCCACCGATATTCCGCGGTAGTAGCCCCCATCACGGATCTCTTAATAGGCATAAAGGTAGGGAAAAAGACTGGAACTCTTACATGGACCGAGGAAGCGGACGCTGCGTTCCGCACGCTGAAGGCGCGCTTCTCGGAGGCCCCCATGCTAGCGCATTTCGATCCTAAGCGAAGGAACAGGGTCGAAACGGATGCCTTAGGCTAGGCGCTTGGGGGAGTGCTGTCCCAAGCGTACGAGACGTAGGGGGGACGCACGCGATGGCACCCCGTAGCGTTCTACTCGCGGAAGATGACTCCCGCGGAGAAGAATTACACTACGGGGGATGCGGAAATGCTATCGATTGTGTACGCATTTAAGATATGGAGACATTACCTTGAATCGCCTGCGGAAAGCACGATAGTCCTCACTGATCATGAGGCGCTTTAATGCTTTATAACTACTAAGGTCCTGAATCGACGGTAGATGCGTTAGGTAGAGGTCCTGGCGGCATACGACTTCCTGATTCAGTGGAGGCGCGGAAAGGATAACCCCGCGGATGGGCTCTCCCGCCGTCCTGACTACATGGTAGAGGAAGAATAACCCGTAGTGAATGCTCTTGCGGAGCTACTGCGATTGCGCATACCCCTCGTAGAGGATGCGCCTAAGGGTCGCATAAGGCGCGGCGGCGAAGTCATCGTTGGCGTTCTCACCCGAGCGGAGACTCGGAGGCGATCAGGTCCTGAGGAGAGTGTGTATAATGTTATAATACTACCTACTCCCGAGGTGGAGGAAAGGGTAAACCTAAGCGGGTAAGAGGCGGCTAACCTACGGACGCGTAGAGAAGCGCTTACGGACCGTATAAGAGAATTATAATTACTTGATGAATGGTGCCAGGACGCTCCGTGGAAACGGGAGCTAAATGGACACATTAAGAAGGGCGAGTTCTCTAGTACCTGGAGTGTCGATGAGGATGGGCTAGCGCGTCGCGGGGGCTGCGTATACGTCCCGCATGATCCTGCAACCCGGGGAGAAATCCTCTAGGTTAACTATGATGATCTATGGTAGGGCGGGCATTTTAGCGAGCACCGGACGGTAGCGAATCTCATGCGACACTACTAGTAGCCGCACATACGTCGCGATATATAAGAGTATGTCAAGACATGTGATGTATGTCAACGGATGAAAGTGTCAAGGTAGAAGCCGTACGGGAAGCTCCAATCGTTACCCATACCTAAGGGTCCCTAGTAAGATATTTCGATGGACTTTATCGTAGGCTTACCGCCTTCGTTACATAACGGGATCGCCTGCGATTCGATACTGGTCATCGTTAATAGGTACTCGAAAATGGTAATCTTTACACCCTGTGCGAGTACCATTAACGCTCAAGGCCTAGGCCAAATAGTTCTGGAAAAGGTAGTAGCGAAGTATGGCGCGCCTAAGTTAATAGTTAGCGATAGGGGGTCTCTATTCACGTCGACGTAGTTTGGAACCCTATGCGACTACCTTGCGACTCGCCGCCTATTCTCTACCGCTTTCCATCCGCAGACCGATGGTCAGACGGAGCGTATGAACCAGACACTTAAAGTGTACCTACGTTACTATGTGAACTATGAGCAGACTGATTAGGCTACGCTACTCGCAAGCGCAGAGTACGCGATGAACGCAGCCTATAGTGTAACTACTAGTAAGACTCCGTTCTCCCAGGTACTAACGTTCGAGCCAGATATGCATCTCAACATATAGGGAGTGACGCCTCAGAATGAGCTCGCGCGGGACCGGGCTAACCAGCTCGCGGACTCCCTACTATAAGCCGGCGAGGCGCATGATATAGCTGAGCGGTAGATGGCAAAAATGGCTGAACATTACGACAAAAAGCGAACGGAGATATTCTTCAACATTAGGGATAAAGTTATGGTCTCCTCGAAGAATATCCGCATGCCACGCGCAAGTAGAAAGCTTGCGGATCAGAACATCGGACCCTTTACAGTCCTAGAACGCATTAGGAGGAATGCCTATAGGTTAGACTTACCTAAGAAGTATGGTTAACTACACCCTACATTCTACGTATCCCTACTGCATGCGTATCGCCAGCGGCCCGGGAGAGAAACCCCCGAGCCGGTCAACATCGACGACGAGGAGGAATGGGAAGTCGAGCAAATCCTCGCTACAAGAGAACGATAAGGAAGACTAGAGTACTATGTCCGATAGAAGGGGTTCAGCGAGGCCTACGATAGCTGGGAGCCTGAGGAGCACCTGCGGAACGCACGGGGGAAGCTGGACGAATTTCGTCAAGAACAAGCATAGGAGTGGAGAATAAATTGTCATTTCCAACGGCCAAGGCTATGGCGACCCGCATGCGGATCTCTTGCGCCTCGCACGAGTAAGGCAAAAAACACATGTACGAACTGATGAATGGCCGGCTTACGCTCTGACGCTCGGAGGCGAATCTACTGCGGCACGAAACTCCGATTCCCCTAAGGGAGCCCAAGCCGAAGCGCACGCGGAACGCACGCGACTTAAGGGCGATGCCTCCCTAACACCCGACTAACCACCCGCAGAGAGCTCACTCCGCATCGGAGCCCGAATCCTCGTCGGGCCACACCCGAGCCTCCAAGTTATTCTGAAATTGTCAGCACGCGAACAGGGTACGGGAAGCGTGCGGTACGTACCACCTCCCGGTAGGAGTCGACCGCGGCCCGCACGGCGTCGATGAGGTGGGCCAAAAGGGGTTCAAGCTGGCCGCCGCCAGCACCCGCAGCACCCGCACCAGAACCGCGGGCGGAACGTACACGGCCCCCAACAGCAAGACCACCCGCCGACTTACGGGCCACGTCGGTCTCGACGAGCCGGAGCTCGGCGTCGATGGCGTCGGCCTCGCGCTGGATGGCGGCAACGGCGGGCGCGCCATCCTCGCCCCTCGCGCAGGCGAGGTTGGCGGCCCACAGGCTATTCGCACGCGAAACGAGCGAAGGAGGAATCTGAAATTGTCAGCCTGCGGCACGCATGCGGACCGCATGGGACTCACCGGCACGCAGCCTGAGCGGCCACCGCGCTTGCCCTTGCTGCAATAAGAGCAGTTGGTGGAACGACGACCCGTCTCGGTCACAAAAACACATTCGATCTCCCGCCCCGCCGCATCGCCTACGGCCCGTAGGCGGCGCAGGCAGCGGCAGCAGCAGGAGCCCTTGGCCTTCGCCGTCTTGGCCCGCTTGGAGGGAGAGGGGGCGGGGGGCGCATCGTCAGGGACTACATCATGAGTCAGCAGCGAACCGCATGCGAATCGCATGACTTACGGGGGCGCCGTGGAGGACGGTTGTCCCCAGGATCCTCGGCCCCACCGCCGGCAGCGACCGGGGTCGCGGGGCGATCGGCAATGGGGGCAGTAGGGGCAGCAACGGCGGCAGACACTATGGCGGTTAGCACGCGGACCGTAACAGTCACCGCAGTACATACTGTTAGAGGAGTAGGAGAAGAGCTTGAATTGCAGGGACTGCGACACGAATGTTAGCCGCGGCCTCCTCGCATGCGAATCCGTCGAGGATCGCCGGAACTTACTCTGACAAGAGGGCACGAGAGTAGGGAGCTTCACTGATTGTCAGCATATGCGTTTCGCACACGGAACGAAGGGGAAAAGCACTCATATGGTGGTTGTTGTTGTGGTTGTTGTGGATAAGAAGGAAGAAGGAAGAGAAAACGAAAACGAAAGGAAAATAATAACAAAGGGCCACTGGCACGATGCGACGGTGAGGTCTGCCAGACCCATATTAACAATGGTCGAGCACGGCTCGCACGCTGTACGCATGCGGCTACCCCTTCAACAGCACGGAGACACGAACGGCATGAGGCCTACCTACAGGACACCCCTGGGGGCATGAGGACGCCGCCCAGGGACAGGCCTGCTACCATGGGAATCAATTAATCTACATTTGCGGAGCGTAAATGGAGGATGCGACGACGAGGTTGAACAGATGCGGACCGCACGCGACCCTCAAGATGCTGCAAAAATTATGCGAGCATGCGAGACGCCTGCGGTACGCGGGAGGGGAATCCCCAGAAACTTCTCGAGGACGAGAAGCTTAGGGGGGGGATAATTGTCACGAACCGCCAAGCATAACCCACACGTGACAACCCCTTATTATTTGAGCACCGCATGCTCACCGCCTGAGGGAAGCTTCCTTCCCTCATGCTTTGAGTTTCAGTTAAGATATACTATCAAGGA
>NW_019174183.1:0-5881 GCF_001642475.1 Fonsecaea monophora | reverse complement strand
AATAAGTACTCTAACCCTTACCGTAGTTATAACCGTAACTATCTACTACTTGTGGCGACTACGGCGACTCGTACCGTTTCCTATCGCTCCTTACTCTCTCGTATACCCTAGATAAATGCGCTACACTGTGAAAACAGCCGTAGTAACGGACTCATCTCGATCCCACCCCATTTGATCTTTCGACTCCATGCCTTTAATGCGATGTCTCCGTTCCTACTTAACGGTACGACCCGCTCTCCGTACGCCTGATAAACCCACGTTCGGAATATATCGACCGTCTCGGTCGACCTAAACTCCAATAACGCTACTACGACCGTCATGTGAAAATGTAAACGATATTAGTACCGATGATCCTTCTATTTTACTTATCTACCGGCGTTACCGGAACTCTTCTATCGCTCATAAATCTCTTATACGATCCTATAATCGTAACATGCTATAAATCGATCATATCGGATGCGTTACCGTAACTCGTCACTTCGTCGTTGAATCTTTCGCGCGTCTACGATGTCTAGACATGTATCCAGTTGATGTCGAACCCCTTCTCGACTACGAACTATACATAACGGATAAACATCGTACTACTAACTTAACTGAGCGGGTAAATCGCCTACGTCTTCTACGGCTTAGGCTCGTCGTTACGACTGGATCTGATCTTGGACGGCCTGTTCTCGTCGCTTATAATTGATACGGCGGATAAATGTTTCGAAATACTCCTCGTCTTCTAACCGATGCTGCTTAATGGTCGGGTACGGTAGTAGTGGTAGGGGGGATGATCTCGTCGGCCTCGTTTTGACCGTCGCGGTAGGCCCTACGCGCTCACCTACTTTAACCGTCTTACTGCGTAGGACGTCGTCTTCACGGCGCATGATTTTAGGTCCTCTCTACCGTCCACTCTCGGTCTCCTCCCCTACTATAGCCTAGTATCCTCGTTTCGGGTACGGCGGTAATGAATGAACTGGAAACGGTAGTCGTCGCCCTAGTAGTGGCCTCGGGCCTAGCGCGTATACATCATACATCTCTTCCCCCTTCTCGCATCTCATACGGTCATTCCGTCCATCCATTACTCGATCTAAAATAACGCGTCGACATTCTCGCCCCGCGATGAACGCCTATATATCTACATCCTCGTATTAGGTGATGTGACCCTCGCGCGACTGGGCCGTCCGCATCATAATCGATTCATATATTAGCCCGTCCCGTCCAGCCCGTCCGCTTTCCTGGACGAAATCCTCAATTCGGTGCGGCACACCTACATGAATCACTACTTGAATGCCGCGCTAGTCGATGCCCATCCCTGATGCGTTAGTAGCTACAAACACTTACTCTCGGCCGGTGATTAACTATTGTAAAATGCGCCGTTTCTTCTCGGCACCGCCGACGCCGCTGAAATATGCTGGATAACCTAATACGGCGGCCATTCTTTTCGTCCGTTCGACCGCGCCATAATAAACGATAATCTAACCGGATAACGGGTATTCTCGACACTTTTACTGGACTAACTCCCGAATCTACGCGTCCTCGTCTTCACCTTTACGGTACGACCGAACGTGATATCGGACATTACGGCGAGTGGTCACATCGCGCACCGTGAACACTTTCTCCACCGGTAAACCCATAGCGTGAAACTATGCCTCCTCGTCGGTCGGTTTCAGTATCGCCGTCAAATACACTAGCTATATCTGATATTAGCTAAGCCGATCTAAGTCTAAAACCTTCAACCGGAATCCGCCTATCGAGTCCTTAACTACGTGACATTCGTCGAATATAATTCGATCGAGTACGCCCATCATCCGCTGTCGATATATAAAAGTGTGAAATGCGTCGCTCGCCGTCCCTTCTAGGGTCATCAGGATAAGTTAAGCTCCGTCCGGCTGTTTATCCGCGTACTACTTCTCACATCGAATCCCTAGTTTCGTATACCGATCTTGTAAGTCATCGCCGAGTGATAATAGCGGCACTACTACCACCGTCATGCCTTACGGACTTAACATGGCCGGTAACATAAATAATAAGCTCTTACCCGCGCCCGTAGCCATCACTACCAAAATCTAACTACGCCGAGTCACGATCGCATCTAACACATCACGTTATCGCCTACGAAACGTAGCCGTCGGGTCGTTAAACATGTCCTGTAATGCGACCGTCAAGTCGGTGCGCGCTAATGTATACTATCGCTGGTTCTGGGCGCGCTACGCCCCGACACCGACATCGACCGGAGCCCGTTAGGCGGTCCGTCCGGGCCCTATCGTCTCTAGCACTACTGTAAAGCCTAGAAATCGATGCCACTCGGTACTGACGCGTCGAAATGCTTTACGTTGATAAGCTGTCTGACCGGGATATTCTTATAGACTCCGGCCGTAGACCATCCCCGCCACCTATGGACTATACCCGAATTACCGATCACGAACCTCGTCGTCGCCCGTCTCATCCCGCCCGCGGTCGTCCTCGAACATCTATAATACCTGGGGATCCGTAGTGATGGCTCGTATAATCGCCTTGATGAGATAACGCTACGCTATAATACCTACTTTAGCTTCCATCCCTTACTCGGTCGCCCGCTCCAGCGTGTATCGAACCCGATTTATATCCTAGAAGCTATCGACGTTAGTCGATACCGGTAGGGGGGGTCGTTCTTCGTCGGTAGTCGGATCCACATCGTGCTCGAGCTCGTCATCTTCGACCCCGTCGATTACCGGGTTAGACTTATATTCCGGGCCGTCGTCCTCTAAATAGTCATCATCCTCGTCGGTTTGCACTTCATCTCGCCCTCTTAGTTCCTATAGCTAAGCCCCGAAGTCTTTCTGACCGTCACGGTACATCTGCAAGATTTCCATAAACGGCTGTACTAACTAAAGATAGTAGACTACCAGCTCGCTTACTTTACGCGGCAAGAATCGATGGATGATTTTCGACTTCGCGCTAAAGCTATAGCCCTTATGATAACCGACGACGATGTCTACTAACCCACCATCGATGAAAATCCCTCGCCCTTCACCCGTACTGTCGTTACGGTGTCGAACGGTTAAGATTTCGGTTCCGCGACCGGGGCCACCACCCGTTATGTAGATCAGTACTAGTAAATCTTTCTTAAACTAATAGACGGCATCGAAGTACTTTTTAATCCGGGCCGGACGCTAATGAATGCCGGATAGGCCATGGTCTACCGCGAGATCGGCCAGAATAAATTATTACCGAAGATAGCTCTCGGTGAAGACACGATCGTATAACCAGTCCCCACCGTCGACCGAGAGTACACTCCGGTTACCCGACAAAAAGCTCCAGCCGTCGGCGATGTTAGTGAGGTCGTCACGAAGAGCACTTAAATCTAATGCGGGAATGGGGGTGCTACCCTTCTAGACGTGTCCACGCTAGTCTAAGTTCAAGAGTAGTAAATCTCGATATAGCCGAGTCCGAGCCTTCTCGACCAGTCCGTACACTATACCTCTCAATTTCGACATGGTAAATCGCGTGGCATTATATTGGACCTCATCGTGGTGCTAACTAACCCGACCTTTACTCGCCGTGTTCATGTAAATCCGGCGGCCGATCGTCCGAGTGTAGTAGAAGAAATCCATCGGGCTGGGTGTACCGTCGAACTGGGTTAAAGTCATGAAGCGTTGCACCATCGACTGAACGAGACTGAAAATCGACGGGGTACGTTACTCGATGGTGGCCTCGTCCCGGCCTTCGTCGCGAAGACGTCGGATCTCGGCTTAGCGGTGTTCGTACGCATGGAGTCCCACGATCATGCGAGCGACGGTGATCAATCCCGAGAGAATCTGGGTGTACGACTGCGGCCGTTTCCAGACCTGTCTTACGGCGTCCCAGCCTAAGACCGCCGCCCCGCTCACTAAAGCATTTTGATATTAATGGCTGCCGAGATCGTAATCCAGTAGTGACACCTAAAACGCTAAATACGTCTCTTCCATCCGTCGCTAAGTGCTTCGATACTAGCGTTCGTAAAAGAGATCCACGGCCTGTTAGAATGCGGCGAGGCGCTGTCTCTGCCGGTAGTTAAGACGATAGCCGGGGACGGGATCGTCGCGGTCATGTATATACTAGATATAACACAAAATCTAGATCTAATGCTGGGTGTAGAGACGGATGGTCTTCTAATGCTGTCGGCCATAAAACGGTTTCTCGTTGGACGGTTAGCCGATTTCTCGACAGTTTAACAACTAGAGCGCCGATAAACCTATTATCGATGGATGGTAAACCCGTTAGGCGCGAGAGATCATCTTCGCCGTTATTCGACATACTCGCTAGAGTCTGAGTTCACGGGCTCGACTCTCTCCCTCCTCGGCCTCGTCCTCGTAACCCTTAAGAGGGGCGGACGGTTCTCGCTGGGGGAGTCGAATTAACCCGGGAAGCTGAGCCCTCGTATAGTGCCGGAGATGATATTCCTATCCGGTCCGCTCTAACTACGCGTTCGCGGTATAGCGATGCTCGCTAGTCCCGATGGTCTTCTACCGTTAGTGTTCTTCTAGAGTACGCCGATGTTCTACGAGCATCGCTTTCCTACGCTGTAGTAGTTCGTCCACCTGTAGAACGCCGTAGTCGCTACTCGGGGGTCGAGATTAGTCGACGATAAAGAGTCGAGACTACGGTTTGAAATGGAAGAAGGTTTAGTACCGTTATCCCTCCACCCATAGTCGATTCGATGGGTGCATTTACTTAGTGCGAACGTTACCCCCTCGCCTCTACTCGTTTCGCCAACCGTATTTATCGGTACAATGCTTTTACATGAACTAAGTAGTCCGAAAAACCCGTCTACAACGCCGCCCATTCTCCTTAACCCCGAGACATTATAATCCATCATCAAAGACTTCGAGCTGCGGAAGGTGATGGGTGGTAGGCGTAGGATATCGTACATTATGGAGTTCGAGTACTAGATCAGATAAACTCTCCACTACTTAGATAATTTACTAGCGAACGGCCGGCGAGAGGTAACTATGATACTGTTTAAGGTGTCCTAATACTTAATTCGGGACGGGATAGAATCGACACTGCCGATAGTAAATCATACGGTATTGTGCCCAGTGCTTAAAGACACTCTCGAAATGCTCCATCTTTCTGGCCTCGAAGATAACTATAAAGGGTGATGTATGACCTGATTAGCTACCGATGTACCTTTAGATGTATAGAGTTTCGTGTTTCTACGCGTGTAGTTCGTGTAACGATAGACGATTATGTCAGCTACCGTAACTCTAACCCTTTTTCGTCTACCGTCTAGACATCGTTAACGCCACCCTAAGATAACTATAATACGATAACTACGGCTCCTAGCGCGATCTAATTACTCTCGGTGTACTCCTCGCACTCGATTTACCCTCCCTATAAATTATCCGCCGGAAATTTCAACGAAAACTATAAACCTTCGACCTTTGAAAAGTAAACCTTTAACCTCTTCGCCCTACTGAGCCCTGGCTACTCTAATTAGGCCATTCAAACCTTGGACCCTACGATGTTTGTACAATAATGTCAGAATAAATGAATACCTTCTATACTCAGCTTATTACAGTCGCCGTATTGATGGGAAAATGCATAAAGTTAAAGATGGAAGTTGTAGTTTAGGAATTCATAAATACTATGGGACCCGAAATCATCTCGCGGCAGTACGCCGTACACCCCTAACGATGCCCTAACCCCATCAAAACCGCACCTAAGTAACTACACCTCGTCTAATGGTGAATGATACTGGAATCGATAGAGCTCATCGAGTAGAGTCGAGCCATCTACTTTTCGAATGTATTAGCGTCGGTATACGGAGCTAAGTAGAAAGTAATCCTACCGAATAATCCTACCTGAAAACCTTAAACATAGCTCTCCCATTAGCCACTCCACGAATAATCCTACAGGATTCCAGGGAACACTAAAA
>NW_019174182.1:0-5988 GCF_001642475.1 Fonsecaea monophora | reverse complement strand
ATTGTCTTCCCCTTTCTCCCTTGTCCTTCCTCTTTCGTACACGCCTTGCGTTTCCCTTGCCTTTTGTCTCTCTTCCTTACCTTCCCTTGCGTACGGTGTCTCAGTTTGCCAGGATTCGGTATCCCTTACACGGTACGTGCCTCGTCCAATCAGGAGGCGGCATTTTGCCTGTACAATGTACAGGTAAATTTAGCCAATCAGGAGGTGGCGTTAGTCCTGTCGTTAGTCTTGGCGCTGGTTCGTCAGAACCGAGCCTCCTTCTGGGTTCAACCCATCACAGCGCCGTACTACAGCTCAGTCCGGAGAAAGAGTCTTTTTCACGATAGGCTCGTAGCTCGTAGTACAGCTTATACTCCAGCATCACGACTTCTCCCGAGACCACTGTATCGTAATCACTGGAAAAAGCGGCCTAATGTAAGGCTTCGCTTTCTGACGTTGTCTTCCAGTTATACGTCTTATTGTAGCCCTCGGGGTAGCTTATAGTTAGCTTACCACCTTTATACGGGCTCGGTAGGCATAGAATTAGTGACCTAAACGGCGCCTTACTAGAAGGGAGTTCGGAATCGCTCTTAAGGGAGCCCGGGGCTCCTTTATACACCTACCGTACGCAGCACGTTAGCGTCATCTAAGATAACCCGCATGACGGCTAGTGGAAAGGTTTAGGCCGCATGCTCTTCTCGTCCCCCTACTTACGATGATCTTAGCCATCTTGGCTACGATAGAGCCTCCGTCGTTAACGCTCCCGCGCCCGATGTCTACAATGTTAGGTAGTAAAAGCTACTTAATCCGAGGCATGATGCCTAACTTATATGGATAAAGATTGGTGGAGAACCTGGAATTATCTATGGACGATGCCTTGCCCGCGCCTACGTCGTCTACGTCTTGTCCTTACGACCTAGATGCGGCAGACTGATAGTCGCGCACGAGGTCCTCGAACGTCTCCGTGTGGTCCTTGATCGGGAACTTTAGCTTAGCCGCTGAATCTTCGGTGCGGTCCCAGCGGATCACGATAGGACGTGGGTCTGCCCCTGCCATCGATGCCGGCGCTGGAGTCGACTTATTTTTCTCCCCTTTGTTAGCCTTGTTACCTGGACCGCCGGCCTGGCTTAGAGGGTGGTCTCCCCCCTTTAGGAGCTGACCGACATCCTTAAGGGCGATGGAACCGCCGAAAGTCGCGGTCGAGTCTCTTGGCGACGAAAAGTAGTCGATCAGGGCTTTGTAGAAGTCTTGGGTGGAGAGATCATCCGGAATCTCGGCCGCCGTCACTGCTGAGGCCTTTCTCTTTCTGGACGACATCGTGTTTCGGCAAAGTGTTGTGCGTCTGAATCTGAAAGTTAGTCACACAGTACACTATAAGAGGAAGGGGGAGGAGGAGCACTGGAGATAATACCTTTCTGTTTGCTAGTTGTGGCGGGATGCGTGTTGTATTGTAGGTTGGGAGATAAATCCAAGTAAAAGAGCATCTTTAGGAAATAAATAGTTCGCCTGAATGGAAATAAACCCAGGCTAGGCACCTAGAGGTGACAGAATTCCATCCCCACTCTAACTGCCTCGCTCTGTGACTGCTCATTCAGTGCTGTATAACTGTCACAGAAGTAGGCACGGAAGCCTTGGCACCCGCGGTTAGTTACGGAAGGTAAGCGTGGTAAGCCTTGGTATTCACGGTTAGACATGGAAGTCACGTGTGGTTAGCCTTGGCATTCACGGTCAGTCAGGCAGCACGTAGCTTCTCCTAGCGAACTCAACAAGGAACAACATCTTTCTGTCAATCCCACCACGCTTGGACTGATCATACATTTCGACTCGTTTTGACGACTGTCGCTCCGTATTCTCTGAACAGCACACAGCCAGTGGAGGAGTTGTAATGTGTGGTGATGTGGTGGTGCATTCACTTTATTTTCCAGGTGCCGTGAGTGAGTGACTCTCGCAGAGTCCCTCTTGGCCCTCTTCGCACCAAGTGCTTGTGTTAATGTAGATCACGCTAGTAATGTGGACCCACTCTCAAGATTATCCACCAATCTGATGTAACAAGCACCAACTTCTGACGTCATATCTCTCAAAAACCTACTCAAAAACCAACAAAATTTCGACTTGGACCATCACCCCCACCACTAACTTCCCAACCTAATTTCCCAACCTTCCTCAGGAAATTTTTTTTTTTTTGTTTTTCTCATTTTTTCCAATTTTTTATTTGAGAAGACCCGTCCGGTCAACAGAGAATCTTGTCACTTTGGAGTAAGAATTGATTTTCTCGTGGACGGGACTGGATTTATTTATCTATCTATTAGCCTGACCGCTTCCTTCTTTGCAGGCTGCACTAACGCTCCTGTGGCTAATCTCTGCCTCTTGGTCCAGTAAGTATGCACAAGGTTTGGCACAACGTGGAAAGCCTTTGTTGAACCATCAGTCATGCTGCCGAGACAGAAATATTGGTTGCGGACAAAGAATTGACGGATTCGTTAGCTGAGAGACGTGCTAGAGGAGATCCATGTTCTCAGGGATAGACATATCAAAGTCGATGAGATGTCAGGCGGCTCCGAATGAAGCGGCAAAGTCAGGATTGAAATATCCTTCAAGTCTGCCAAGAATTCTCAGAAGTCCGGATAGCTGCGCCTTTGACCAAAGTGCTTGACAGTCCTGCCGAACCTTCTAAGCACCCCTCTTTGTGCCGTGCACGGTGTCGTAGAAGTCGGGCTTCAAACCCATGATGACCTCGTGGACGCCCGCTTCTTTGGCAGCCGACTCTACTTCGTCGTCGGTGGCGTCTGACAGGCCATATCTGATGTTCTCCTTCATGGCATCGCGGAAGACATTCGGGAACTGCATCATCAAGGACATGTGTTGCGGCATTCTCGGGGATGTGGGCTGTCCGTCAACCAAAGTCCCCTTTTTTTTGTTGCTCATAAAACGGGGGACTGCTACTTACTCGCCATCCTTCAGCGTCTTGACATCCCGGTCACCAATACTGACGGAGCCCTCACTGGGATCGTACATGCGCCGGACGAGCTGGAAGAGGGTTGATTTCCCAGACCCAGACGGAACGTTGATGGCTGTGGCCTTGGCCACCGGTGATCTTCAGACTGAGTCTACGGAAGACGCGTTTCGGGCCCTTCTCGCCAACGTAGCTGAAGGACACATTGTTGACATCAATGTCGCCCGCGGGGCGGTGCAGGCTCTCATCTCCGTACGTCATAATGCGCGGGAAGGCCATGAGACGGCGAAGCCGGCGCCGATGAGCTGGACGGCGGCATTTCCATGACTACAAAGTCGAGAGTGCTGCAAACCTTATGGCCCAGCTGGACCAACAGGATCACGTCGGACTTGTCGGTTCCGTCGAAAAAGTGTGCATCGTGGTGCATCAAGTGCGCGTGAATGATGCTTACCACACGGTCCTCGCGCTCGGTCGTAAACCTCTTCCACAGGAACTGCCGCACCCTCTGGATGAACGAGTTGCTAATTCCGACGACCGTGAGTAGGCCGAAGGTCCTGCAGAATGGGGAGGGATCCCCAAGCGCATCCGCCTCCAAGACGCTCTGGGAGAAGGGCGCCGAAGAGTTGTGGGACGTACAGACTCACCGCAGTCGAGACCAGCATGAGCAGCAGGGTGACTAGAGTGTATAGCCTCTCCCACGAGCTTTCGGCAAAATGAGGGGCAGCAAGATTCAAAAGCTTAGTACTCATGGAATTCCAGCTCAGATTTACCTCCAGGATCCTCTGAAGAACGCAGAGACAAGCACCATGCTCCCCAGAAATAGCCGGCAGATAGACATCGACGCGTCGAGATGAAGAGACCGAGACGCCATTGGCAGCGTGTCACACCCCTGCAGCCGATCCCGGGGCTGCCACGACACGTTTCGTTCCTTGCTTGGTTCACTTAACATCAAGACGGTACAATGTTGGCCAATGTGTAACGTACTTGGTACCCGATGAGGCTGATGGGGGCAAGAAAGAAACACAACAGAAGTGGAAACGTGCAAAAATAGATTTCCTGTCCTACCCACCCCGACCAAGTGTCAGGCAGCCACTACACCGCCGGGCGCTGTCACGTCGCCCGGCGAACCAGAGCTCAAGGCAGATTTCGGCGACCTATGCCGGGCGCAGCTCTTGCATATTCACCCATGCAGGGCGCAATTGTTACACATGCCCCCCCCCCCCCCCCTTCCCCCCCTGACTGGAGAGGTATAAAGCACCGACAGGCTCTGCAACACCCAATTGGCCTCTCTCTTTTTTTCTCATCTGTTCTCTACAACACATCTAAATTGTCTACTCCGACCCAGCAGAACACGTGTCTGCCCCGCTTCCCAGGTCTGCGACTTTTACATCCGCCTCAGAAGCTTGAGTCTATTGTTTTGACCATGGGTTTCTCCGAACGTCAACGCGAAAATGCTGTCTTTGGGGCGCACATAACTTTCCGTGTTATCGTCACTCTCTTCTTCGCAACCGCGACGGCCGTCAGTCTGTACACCATCATCGTCGGTTTCAGATGGCTCAGCGATTTCAAAGACCTCGAAGGCCACGGCACCAATTGGAAGTGGGCGGTGGCCGTCATCGTACTCTCTTTCTTCGGTATGGCTGGCAACGCGGCCGTGACCAGATACAGCTCCCACGGGCTGCGCAGTAACCCGAAGGAGTCGGGGCGCCTCACCAAGGTGCTGACAATCGGCCTCGCATCGACCCTGCTCCTGCCCCCCACGGTGACGCCGTGGTACTTTGTGCGCGACCTGAGCTGGGCCGCGGTCCTGCGCGAGGCCGGCCACGCCGACGACGCCTACCACGTTGACGTCTACACGAACTTCGCGAGCGTCGCCATCGCCGTCTACTCCACTATCGCCGCGGGCGTCCTGATCCTGGGCCTGGCCGTTTTATCGGTTAGGTATTTTCAGATCCGCGAAATCCGAGCCATCTTCAAGCGAGTGGAACGCGAAGCTCAGAACAAGAGAGGCGGCAACGAAGTTCAGCAGCCTCAAGTCCCCTCGGAGAGGACCGGCGGGCCCTCGGGCATGAACCAGGTGCCGGACCAGGAGGACAATTGCGGTTGCGGAGTGGGCCTCGATTAAGGAGACTGTCGGTATACAACGAGACCGCTTCGGAGCAAGGGGAGAGGGCTGTGTGTAAGAGGCTAAAGGGCAAATAGGAAAGGGAAGGGACGGGCAGGGAAGCATGGAAATTGGGGGGGGTGGGGAGTAAACAGATTTCACTGCAGTGCTGTGCGCAGGCATTACGGGCCTTTGCGGGAGGTTGCATTGTGGGTAACTCCGCACGAAGCCGCGAGGCAACTTTGTTTCGAGCCAGCCTCAACGGTTGGTGACTAGAGTTGATTTTGAAATACACGCTCATTGGTTATTGTGCCCTGATCCCGAAACATTTGGCTTCCATGTCGTCTTCCGCACGTCGCCGTAAACCCCCTACACCGCCTATCGCTCCTGGCAGCTGAGCGATCGCCACGCCCCAGGTCAAGAAAGATTTTCCACGCAAGGCGCTGCAGAACCATCACCTATTCTCTAGCCAACAGCCACAAACCCCCCATTTCCTGTTGGGCGCGACTCAGGCCGTGATGTACCGAGTGTGGTTAGTTGCATCTTGTTCGCGAGACACAACATACACAAGACGCGACCCGTCTGACACCAACCTCGTCCTGATTTGAGGCTCTGGACACATCGAGCCCCCGGATTCGCTGACTGCGTGCATATCTGGCTCCACCACGACACCATGTCGCGCCCGCGGAGAGAGAGAGATTACAGTCTCGGCCGATGCAGGGTTTGGACACCTCGCCTCGGGGACCACGTGTGTCGCAAGTGACCGAATGTAGCCACCCGTGGACTGGGGCAAAATTCTCGTTGGGATGCCGAAAAATATCCCCGGCATTCCCAAATATCCCTGCAGCGCGCATCTCCGATGCGCAGAAGTGAGAAATGAGAAGCAAACAAGTGGGGGAATCTTACTCTCCTCCCCCCTTGCAGCCAGAATTCTCCCCTAAAAAAAATTAAA
>NW_019174181.1:0-6281 GCF_001642475.1 Fonsecaea monophora | reverse complement strand
AGAGACCGTTAAGAAGAAAAGAGAACTCTTCCCAGGGCCCCCGCCGTCGTCTCCGCTTTCAGTTACGTTGCCGTGAAGAAACCGTATCCAGGTGCCGGAATATTAACCGGCTTCCCTTTCGCCATACGGCGCGAAGCGCGCACTTTATAACGGAACTTCCCTATGGCTTAGGATCGACTCACCCATGTCCAACTGCTGTTCACATGGAACCTTTCCCCACTTCAGTCCTCAAAGTTCTCATTTGAGTGTTTGCTACTGCCACCAAGATCTGCACTAGAGGTCGTTCGACCCGGGGTCACCCCCAAGGCTTCGTCACGGACCTCCACGCCTGCCTACTCGTTAGGGCATCATGTCAACCCTAACGGCGAGGTATAGGTAGCACGCTTAAGCGCCATCCATTTTCAGGGCCAATGCATTCGGCCGGTGAGTTGTTACACACTCCTAAGCGGATTCCGACTTCCATGGCCACCGTCCGGCTGTCTAGATGCATTGACACCTTTTGTGGTGTCTGATGAGCGTGCATTCCGGCACCTTAACCTCACGTTCGGTTCATCCCGCATCGCCAGTTCTGCTTACCAAAAATGGCCCACTAGTAACGGTACATTCAATTGTCCACGTTCAATTAAGTAACAAGGACTTCTTACATATTTAAAGTTTGAGAATAGGTTAAGGTTGTTTCAACCCCAAGGCCTCTAATCATTCGCTTTACCTCATAAAACTGAAAACGTTACTGCTATCCTGAGGGAAACTTCGGCAGGAACCAGCTACCAGATGGTTCGATTAGTCTTTCGCCCCTATACCCAAATTTGACGATCGATTTGCACGTCAGAACCGCTGCGAGCCTCCACCAGAGTTTCCTCTGGCTTCACCCTATTCAGGCATAGTTCACCATCTTTCGGGTCCCAACAGCTATGCTCTTACTCAAATCCATCCGTAAACTTCAGGATCGGTCGATAGTGCAGCCGAAGCTTCCTACCTCCGTTCACTTTCATTCCGCGTTCCGGGTTTGACACCCAAACACTCGCATAGATGTTAGACTCCTTGGTCCGTGTTTCAAGACGGGTCGCTGACAACCATTACGCCAACATCCGAGCCGAAGCGCGTTCCTCGGTCCCGGGAGGTCGCATGACACCCTGGTCTATAAGTCTACCCGTGGGTAGATACATTCCCAGAGCCTTTGACCGACCCCCAGAACCGATGTTGGCCTGGACACGGCGGAGTAACCCAAGCAGAAGCAAGGGGGAACCGCCGCGCTCAAGTCTGGTTGCAAGCGCTTCCCTTTCAACAATTTCACATACTGTTTAACTCTCTTTTCAAAGTGCTTTTCATCTTTCGATCACTCTACTTGTGCGCTATCGGTCTCTGGCCAATATTTAGCTTTAGATGAAATTTACCACCCATTTTGAGCTGCATTCCCAAACAACTCGACTCGTCGAAGGAGTTTCACATAGGCCCTACCGCCGGTCCAAGACGGGATTCTCACCCTCTTTGACATTCTGTTCCAAGAAATTTAAACCGAGGCGGTACCCGAAACATCCTCTACAAATTACAACTCGGACCCCAAGAGGCCAGATTTCAAATTTGAGCTGTTGCCGCTTCACTCGCCGTTACTGAGGCAATCCCTGTTGGTTTCTTTTCCTGCGCTTATTGATATGCTTAAGTTCAGCGCGTATTCCTACCTGATCCGAGGTCAACCTTAGAAAAAAAGTGTTCCCGTGAGGGAGAAGACCGGGTCCCGGGCGCCCTTCATCCGATACGTGCTCAGTTAAGAAGCTCAGTGTACCGGGGGTTCCGCAGGCCGCCGTCATTGTCTTTAGGAGGGGTGGAAAGTGTGAACTTACTCCACCAAGCCGTCCAACACCAAGCACAGGGGCTTGAGGGGGTGATAATGACGCTCGAACAGGCATGCCCTTCGGAATACCAAAGGGCGCAATGTGCGTTCAAAGATTCGATGACTCACTGGAATTCTGCAATTCGCATTACTTATCGCATTTCGCTGCGTTCTTCATCGATGCCAGAACCAAGAGATCCGTTGTTGAAAGTTTTTGCTTTTAATTGAATAAAATCACTTAGACATTGTAAATCATGATTGATCCAGAGTTAGGAGATTAGGCTATCGGCAGACACTGGCCAGAGGCAACGCCCGCATTGAGCGGTCCTCCAGCGGTCAGCTTAAGACGGGCCTGCCGAAGCAACTGAGGTCAAGTAAACAAAGGGTTGGGAGGTCGGGCCTAGAAGACCCTAACTCATTAATGATCCTTCCGCAGGTTCACCTACGGAAACCTTGTTACGACTTTTACTTCCTCTAAATGACCAAGTTTGACCAAGTTTCCGGCTCTGAGTGGTCGTTGCCGACCTCTCTGAGCCAGTCCCAAGGCCTCACTGAGCCATTCAATCGGTAGTAGCGACGGGCGGTGTGTACAAAGGGCAGGGACGTAATCAACGCAAGCTGATGACTTGCGCTTACTAGGCATTCCTCGTTGAAGAGCAATAATTGCAATGCTCTATCCCCAGCACGACAGAGTTTAACAAGATTACCCAGACCTTTCGGCCAAGGTGATGTACTCGCTGGCTCTGTCAGTGTAGCGCGCGTGCAGCCCAGAACATCTAAGGGCATCACAGCATGTATTACAATTCCAGACCCTGGAAGACGCAGGACCTGAAACTCTTCAGTAGCTTGGCATGAGTCGGACCTCACATACTGAAGCCTAGTTTCCTAGGGAATTAGCACGTACCTTAAACCCTACTCCGGGGAGTAGGGCCGACACCTTTGCGCGCGTTGCAACGGCCAAACGCTACTTTGGCTCGCCTCAGGATTGGCATTCTACGCCTAATGGTATAGAGAAGCGTCCCCTGAACCAGGTTGTCTCGCCAGCATCAACAACCATTTCTGGTTGCCCCTCTCCCGACTAGAGGTGGAACTTCCACCGAGAGGAATGATGCTTGACTAGTGATTTATTTTATGAGGCTCACTCTTACAGGCCTGTGATGAGTTGTATAACCCAAGGTTAACCTGTTATTGCCTCGTACTTCCATTGGCTTGAGCCAAAAGTCCCTCTAAGAAGCCGGCGGCCGACAAAAGTCAACCTGGCTATTTAGCAGGTCAAGGTCTCGTTCGTTATCGCAATTAAGCAGACAAATCACTCCACCAACTAAGAACGGCCATGCACCACCACCCATACAATCAAGAAAGAGCTATCAATCTGTCAATCCTAAGCATGTCTGGACCTGGTGAGTTTCCCCGTGTTGAGTCAAATTAAGCCGCAGGCTCCACGCCTGGTGGTGCCCTTCCGTCAATTTCTTTAAGTTTCAGCCTTGCGACCATACTCCCCCCCGAGCCCAAAAACTTTGATTTCTCGTAAGGTGCCGAACGGGGCATAAAAAAACCACCGTCCGATCCCTAGTCGGCATAGTTTATGGTTAAGACTACGACGGTATCTGATCGTCTTCGATCCCCTAACTTTCGTTCACTGATTAATGAAAACATCCTTGGCGAATGCTTTCGCAGTAGTTAGTCTTCAATAAATCCAAGAATTTCACCTCTGACAATTGAATACTGACGCCCCCGACTATCCCTATTAATCATTACAGCGGTCCTAGAAACCAACAAAATAGAACCGATGTCCTATTCTATTATTCCATGCTAATGTATTCGAGCAAAGGCCTGCTTTGAACACTCTAATTTTTTCAAGGTAAAAGTCCTGGTTCCCCACCACACCCAGTGAAGGGCATGGGGCTCCCCAGAAGGAAAGACCCGACCGAATCCGTGCGCTCGATTAGGAGGACAGATCAGCCAGGTCCAAGGTTCAACTACGAGCTTTTTAACGGCAACAACTTTAATATACGCTATTGGAGCTGGAATTACCGCGGCTGCTGGCACCAGACTTGCCCTCCAATTGTTCCTCGTTAAGGGATTTAGATTGTACTCATTCCAATTACGAGACCCGAAAGAGCCCCGTATCAGTATTTATTGTCACTACCTCGCTGAATTAGCATTGGGTAATTTGCGCGCCTGCTGCCTTCCTTGGATGTGGTAGCCGTTTCTCAGGCTCCCTCTCCGGAGTCGAACCCTAATTCCCCGTTACCCGTTAAGACCATTGTAGGCCTCTATCCTACAATCGAAAGTTGATAGGGCAGAAATTTGAATGAACCATCGCCGGCGCAAGGCCATGCGATTCGTTAAGTTATTATGAATCACCAAGGAGCCCAGAGGGCATTGGTTTTTTATCTAATAAATACACCCCTCCCGAAGTTGGGGTTTTTAGCATGTATTAGCTCTAGAATTACCACGGTTATCCAGGTAAAGGTACTATCAAATAAACGATAACTGATTTAATGAGCCATTCGCAGTTTCACAGTATGAGTGCTTATACTTAGACATGCATGGCTTAATCTTTGAGACAAGCATATGACTACTGGCAGAATCAACCAGGTAACTATCTTGCAGGTCGGGCCCAGACAGGAGGTCCAAGAGGACCTCCCAGAACTGCGGCCGCGACACAACCCTCCCGAAAGAGGGCAGAAGGTAGATATAACCAGGAAGGGGCAGTCCACTTCGTCGAAGACGAGAAACATACCCGGTCGGTGACTGACACCACCCCCGTGAGGGGGGACCGTCAACGGCGACCATCCAATTGCCCCCACTGAGTTCCCCAAGGCGTGGTCCGCCGCAACACGACTCGATCGGGTGCCTAAATTAGACACACCACCACGAGGCTGTGGCATACACCCCTCAAGAGGAGGATACCGAGGATCGGTCACATCGAGGAAACGACGGCTACCGGTCCCGGCTTACCCCCAGAAATCTGGATAGAATCTTAGCCAAGGGCCAATCATCCACAGACCTCATCCTCACCGAGGCGCTGAAAGCATCTCGGGTTTCGGCCAATCCTTCACCCTGTCAAGGGCTCCAGTGGTAGACCACTCCCCAGGCTGGAATCGTCAAACGACCGTTCAGCCATAGGTGAGTAATCCGGCGAGCGAGAATTTTAAGAACATAGATATTGAATGTTTGTTAAAAGACGCTTTGTCCGACGAGTCATCGAGAGACTCAGCCGTTAGGCGGGGGGAGTCGAGAGAATAGGCGAGCCGGCAATACAACTGCAAAGCCGAAACTGTCGTTCGGACCGAGGTCACCAGACACACCTACCCCTGGCCATCCAACAGGGTGCGAACTGTGGGTGCTGGAGCGCCTAGCCAGTTAAGGCGAGACCCGGAAAATACCTCACGGAATCTCGATCTACGACACCAGGCCACAAGTTCGATAAACGGTTTTTGAAGAGGGCGAGTCCCAAGAAGCCTAGGCTCGGGACACCTACCCACGCAGACGCCAGGGGACAATCACTCGAAACGTCTGGAGGAGGGCCTTTCACCGGAAACCAGAATCCTTCAACGATTGTCAAGTGGCCACGATGGACCCAGTTGACCAATCTGAAGGACCAGTTTTTTTTTTTCAGCCGGTCTTAGGAGACCCCCTCTTCATAGATTCACCGGACTCGTTTTGGCATTATTTTCGTCAGAATATACGAACCGCCAAAATTGCAAAGTGGGGGGGGACATTTTACATGGGACTGGGAACAAAAAGGTCCGATCCCGGGCCCGCGATATGTGAAGGGGTAATTTCATGTGCGGCGGCCAGGCGGTCTTTACACAACCGATACCTGATGGGGGGGTTTCGGGCCAGGCACCCTTTCCACCGGCCTGAGAGAGGGTCAACTGGCCGATACTCACTCGAGTCGGGGGTCAACTGGCCGAATGCAGGGTCAACTGGTCCGCAATCTAGCGGTCAACCGGTCAGACGGGCGCGACCCTGGAAGTGGTCAACCAGGCGAGATAAAAACAGTCCCCATCTCAGCCGGACCATACAGTTGGCGGTCAACTGGTCAGGAATGCTTGCGCGGGTCAACTGGCCGAGTCCAGGGTGATTAGTTGCTGGCATATCTGCAGGTGCTAGTCCTAGCCCGTCAAGCGGTGCGGAGAGGGTCAACTGGTCCGTGTGCCGGGGTCAACTGGCTGGAATATCGATAGACGGGTCTCCACAAGGGTCAGGGTCAACTGGACGAGGTTCCGGTCAGCGATCGGCCCCCCGCGGCTCAGCTCTCGGGCCCAGACAAAAGGAGAGGTCAACTGGTCAAAAGGCCTACCGTGGGTCGGTCAACTGGTCCACCTTGACGTGCCTCGGGTCAACTAGTCCAGAATCTGAAGGTCAACTGGTCGAGCTCTCCTGGGTCAACTGGCTCCGCTCGTGTCCGCGCCGTCCTGATCAACTGGCCCAGTCCAGT